>NC_053028.1:319567959-319581029 GCF_003073215.2 Triticum urartu
GATCATGATTGGGGTGATTCTTCTTTCGATCTTGAAAATTTATTTAAGCCCCATGATGAATATGAGATTGATAATAGTGTTTGCAATATTATTGAAAGTGGGTTTGTAAGAGTGTCAACTTTATATCCCACATATTTGGAGAATGTTCAATCTCATGAAGTTTTTGATAAAAGTGGGTTTGGAGAGGTCATGCCTTTACTTAATGTCAATCCCACTATTCTGGAAGAGTATCAACTATGCATACATGTGGATCTTGTTAAGAATATGTTTTGTGATAGCTATATTGTTGAATTTGCTTATGATCCTACATGTAATTATTATGAGAGAGGAAAATATAGTTGTAGAAATTTTCATGTTACTAGATTACCTCTCATTATGTCGAGATTGCTATTGTTCCTTTCCGCTTTCTTGCATATGCTAGTTTTTGTTTTCTTTGATAATTTGTTTGCTTATAATATGCCTATGCATAGGAAGTATGTTAGACTTACATGTGTTTGTCACGTGTTCTATGATGCTCTCTTTGTGCTTCAATTCTTGTCTTTCATGTGAGCGTCATTGAAATATTATGCCTAGCTAGGGGCGTTAAACGATAGCGCTTGTTGGGAGGCAACCCAATTTTATTTTTATTCCTTGATTTTTGCTCCTGTTTAGTAATAAATAATTTATCTAGCCTCTGTTTTGGTTGTGTTTTTTGTGTTTAATTAGTGTTTGTGCCAAGTAGAACCGTTGGGAAGACTTGGGGAAAGTCTTTTTATTCTTGCTGTAAAAAATAGAAACTTTAGCGCTCACGAGAATTGCTGGCATTTTTATTTGGAAAGTGATATTTAGTTAATCATTTTTGAAGATGATTAATAGATAAATTCCTCACGTCGAGCAATTTATTTTAGAATGTTTGGGGTTCCAGAACTTGCGTTAGCTACTACAGACTGTTCTGTTTTTCACAGATTCTGTTTTTCGTGTGTTGTTTGCTTATTTTGATGAATCTATGGCTAGTAAAATAGTTTATAAACCATAGGGAAGTTGGAATACAGTAGGTTTAACACCAATATAAATAAATAATGAGTTCGTTACAGTACCTTGAAGTGGTGTTTTGTTTTCTTTCGCTAACGGAGCTCACGAGATTTTCTACTTTAAGTTTTGTGTTGTGAAGTTTTCAAGTTTTGGGTGAAAGATTTGATGGATTATGGAACAAGGAGTGGCAAGAGCCTAAGATTGGGGATTCCCATGGCACCCCAAGATAATCTAAGGACACCTAAAAGCCCAAGCTTGGGGATGCCCCGGAAGGCATCCCCTCTTTCGTCTACTTCCATCGGTAACTTTACTTGGAGCTATATTTTTATTTAACACATGATATGTGTTTTTCTTGGAGCGTCTTGTATTATTTGAGTCTTTATTTGTTAGTTTTACACAATCATCCTTGCTGTACATACCTTTTGAGAGAGACACACATGATTCTGAAATTGTTAGAATACTCTATGTGCTTCACTTATATCTTTTGAGTTATATAGTTTTTGCTCTAGTGCTTCACTTATATCTTTTAGGGCACTGTGGTGCATTTGTTTTATAGAAACTATTGTTCTCTCATGCTTCACTTATATTATTTTGAGAGTCCTACAAAACAGTGTGGTAATTTGCTTTAATTATGTTAGGCATTCAAGATTAATAAAAAAATTCTTATGAGTGTGTTGAATACTATGAGAAGTTTGATACTTGATAATAGTTTTGAGATATGGAGATGGTGATATTAGAGTCGTGCTAGTTGAGTAGTTGTGAATTTGAGAAATGCTTGTGTTGAAGTTTGTGATTCCCGTAGCATGCACGTATGGTGAACCGTTATGTAAAAAAGTTGGATCATGAATTATTTATTGATTGTCTTCCTTATGAGTGGCGGTTGGGGACGTGCGATGGTCTTTTCCAACCAGTCTATCCCCCTAGGAGCATGCGCGTAGTACTTTGCTTCGATAACTAATAGATTTTTGCAATAAGTATGTCAGTTCTTTATGACTAATGTTGAGTCCATGGATTATACGCACTCTCACCCTTCCACCATTGCTAGCCTCTCTAATACCGCGCACCTTTCGCCGGTATCATACACCCACCATATACCTTCCTCAAAACAGCCACCATACCTACCTATCATGGCATTTCCATAGCCATTCCGAGATATATTGCCATGAAACTTTCCACCGTTCCGTTTACTATGACACGCTCCATCATTGTCATATTGCTTTGCATGATCATGTAGTTGACATTTTAGTTGTGGCAAAGCCACCGTTCATAATTCTTTCGTACAAGTCACTCATGCATCATTGCTATCCCGGTATACCGCCGGAGGCATTCATATAGAGTCATACTTTGTTCTAGTATCGAGTTGTAAATAAATAGAAGTGTGATGATCATCATTCATAGAGTATTGTCCCAAAAAAGGAAAAAAGAGAAAGGCCAAATAAAAAAAGAAGGACCAAAAAATATATATATAAAAAAGGGACAATACCACTATCCTTTTTCCACACTTGTGCTTCAAAGTAGCACAATGATCTTCATGATAGAGAGTCTCCTATGTTATCACTTTCATATACTAGTGGGAATTTTTCATTATAGAACTTGGCTTGTATATTCCAATAATGGGTTTCCTCAAAATGCCCTAGGTCTTCATGAGCAAGCGAGTTGGATGCACACCCACTTAGTTCTTTTTGTTGAGCTTTCATATACTTATAGCTCTAGTGCATCCGTTGCATGGCAATCCCTACTCACTCACATTGATATATAGTAATGGGCATCTCCATAGCCTGTTGATACGCCTAGTTGATGTGAGACTATCTTCTCCCTTTTTGTCTTCCCCACAACCACCATTCTATTCCACATATAGTGTTATGTCCATGGCTCACGCTCATGTATTGCGTGAAGATTGAAAAAGTTTGAGAACACCAAAAGCATGAAACAATTGCTTGGCTTGTCATCGGGGTTGTGCATGATTTAAATACTTTGTGTGGTGAAGATGGAGCATAGCCAGACTATATGATTTTGTAGGGATAACTTTCTTTGGCCATGTTATTTTGAAGAGACATAATTGCTTAGTTAGTATGCTTGAAGTATTATTATTTCTATGTCAATATTGAACTTTTGTCTTGAATCTTTCGGATCTGAATATTCATACCACAATTAAGAGAATTACATTGAAATTATGCCAAGTAGCATTCCACATCAAAAATTCTGTTTTTATCATTTACCTACTCGAGGACGAGCAGGAATTAAGCTTGGGGATGCTTGATACGTCTGCAACGTATCTATAATTCTTGATTGTTCCATGCTATATTATATCCTGTTTTGGATATTATTGGGCTTTATTATACACTTATATATTATTTTTGGGACTAACCTATTAACCGGAGGCCTAGCCTAGAATTGCTATTTTTTGCCTATTTCCGAGTTCCACAGAAAAAGAATATCAAACGGAGTCCAAACGGAATGAAACCTTTGGGAACGTGATTTTCGGAACGAACATGATCCAGAGGACTTGGACCCTACGTCAAGAAAGCAACCAAGAGGGCCCGAGGTTGGGGGCGCGCCTACCCCCCAGGCATGCCCTCCACCCACGTGGGGCCCACGTTGCTCCACCGACGTACTTCTTCCTCCTATATATACCTACGTACCCCCAAACTACCAGATACGGAGCCAAAACCCTAATTCTACCACCGTAACTTTCTGTATCCGTGAGATCCCATCTTGGGGCCTTTTTCGGAGCTCCGCCGGAGGGGGCATCGATTACGAAGGGCTTCTACATCAACACCATAGCCTCTCCGATGAAGTGTGAGTAGTTTACTTCAGACCTTCGGGTCCATAGTTATTAGCTAGATGGCTTCTTCTCTCTTTTTGGATCTCAATACAAAGTTCTCCCCCTCTCTTGTGGAGATCTATTCGATGTAATCTTCTTTTGCGGTGTGTTTGTTGAGACAGATGAATTGTGGGTTTATGATCAAGTTTATCTATGAACAATATTTGAATCTTCTCTGAATTCTTTTATGTATGATTGGTTATCTTTGCAAGTCTCTTTGAATTATCAGTTTGGTTTGGTCTACTAGATTGATCTTTCTTGCAATGGGAGAAGTGCTTAGCTTTGGGTTCAATCTTGCGGTGTCCTTTCCCAGTGATAGTAGGGGCAGCAAGGCACGTATTGTATTGTTGCCATCGAGGATAACAAGATGGGGTTTATTTCATATTGCATGAGTTTATCCCTCTACATCATGTCATCTTGCTTAAAGCATTACTCTGTTATTTTGAACTTAATACTCTAGATGCATGCTGGATAGCGGTCGATGTGTGGAGTAATAGTATTAGATGCAGGCAAGAGTCGGTCTACTTGTCTCGGACATGATGCCTATATACATGATCATACCTAGATATTCTCATAAATATGCTTAATTCTGTCAATTGCTCAACAGTAATTTGTTTACCCACCGCAATACTTATGCTCTCGAGAGAAGCCACTAGTGAAACCTATGGCCCCTGGGTCTATTTTCCATCATATTAATCTTCCATCAACAATCTATTTCTTTTTATGTTTATTTTGCTTTCTTTACTTTGCATCTTTATCATAAAAGTACCAAAAATATTATCTTATCGTATCTATCATATCTCACTTTCGTAAGTGACCGTGAAGGGATTGGCAACCCCTTTATTGCATTGGTTGCAAGGATTTTATTTGTTTGTGTAGGTGCGAGGGACTCGTGCGTGGCCTCCTACTGGATTGATACCTTGGTTCTCAAAAACTGAGGGAAATACTTACGGTACTTTGCTGCATCACCCTTTCCTCTTCGAGGGAAAACCAACGCAGTGCTTAAGAGGTAGCATGTTTATGCTCAACGCTGGCACCAAATAACAAGTATTTAGGTCTAAAACTAATCCCGAAGGTAGATATAGAGGTAGCGTGCCGACGGCGATCACATCGTCTTTGGAACCATTTCCCACGCGCATCGTCACCTCGTCCTTAGCCAAGCTTCGCTTAATCCGTAGCCCCTGTTTCGAGCTGCAAATGTTAGCAACTGAACCAGTATCAAATACCCAGGCACTACTACGAGCATTACTAAGGTACACATCAATAACATGTATATCAAATATACCTTTCACTTTGCCATCCTTCTTCTCCGCCAAATACTTGGGGCAGTTCTGCTTCCAATGACCAGTCCCTTTGCAGTAGAAACACTCAGTCTCAGATTTAGGTCCAGACTTGGGTTTCTTCACTTGAGAAGCAACTAGCTTGTTGTTCTTCTTGAAGTTCCCCTTCTTCCCTTTACTTTTTTTCTTGAAACTGGTGGCCTTGTTGACCATCAACACTTGATGTTCCTTCTTGATTTCTACCTCCTCAGCCTTTACCATTGCGAAGAGCTCAGGAATCGTCTTATCCATCCCTTGCATATTATAGTTCATCACGAAGCTCTTGTAGCTTGGTGGCAGTGATTGAAGAACTCTGTCAATGACACTATCACCAGGAAGATTAACTCCCAACTGAGTCAAGTGGTTATGGTACCCAGACATTCTGAGTATATGTTCACTGACAGAACTATTCTCCTCCATTTTGCAGCTGTAGAACTTATTGGAGACTTCATATCTCTCAATCCGGGCATTTGCTTGAAATATTAACTTAAACTCCTGGAACATCTCATATGCTCCATGACGTTTAAAACATCGTTGAAGTCCCGGTTCTAAGGCGTAAAGGATGGCACGAACTCCCACTTAGATAGACATCTCTCTAATCATCTAAGTGATCACGTTATCCAAATCAACTAAACCATGTCCGATCATCACGTGAGATGGAGTAGTTTGCAATGGTGAACATCACTATGTTGATCATATCTACTATATGATTCACGCTCGACCTTTCGGTCTCAGTGTTCTGAGGCCATATCTGCATATGCTAGGCTCGTCAAGTTTAACCTAAGTATTCTGCATGTGCAAAAATGGCTTGCACCCATTGTATGTGAACATAGAGCTTATCACAGCCGATCATCACATGGTGTCTCGGCACGACGAACTGTAGCAACGGTGCATACTCAGGGAGAACACTTATACCTTGAAATTTAGTGAGAGATCATCTTATAATGCTACTGCCGAACTAAGAAAAATAAGATGCATAAAGGATAAACATCACATGCAATCAATATAAGTGATATGATATGGCCATCATCATCTTGTGCCTTTGATCTCCATCTCCAAAGCATCGTCATGATCACCATCATCACCGGCTTGACACCTTGATCTCCATCGAAGCATCGTTGTCATCTCGCCAACTATTGCTTCTACGAATATCGCTACCGCTTAGTGATAAAGTAAAGCAATTACATGGCGATTGCATTTCATACAATAAAGCAACAACCATATGGCTCCTGCCAGTTGCCGATAACTGTGTTCCAAAACATGATCATCTCATACAATAAAATTTAGCATCATGTCTTGACCATATCACATCACAACAAGCCCTGCAAAAACAAGTTAGACGTCTTCTACTTTGTTGTTGCAAGTTTTACGTGGCTGCTACGGGCTGAGCAAGAACCGTTCTTACCTATGCATCAAAAACCACAACGCGGTATAGTGATTGCTTTTTGATCTTCAGAAAGAACCCTGTTCATTGAATTCGATTCAACTAAAGTTGAGGAAACTGACACCCACCAACCACCTATGTGCGAAGCACGTCGGCAGAACCAGTCTAACGTAAGCGTACGTGTAATGTCAGTCTGGGCCGCTTCATCCAACAATACCGCCGAATCAAGAATCAACTAGTGAAGACAAGTAATATGTATATACCCATGCACACAACTCCTTTGTGTCCTACTCGTGCATATACATCTACGCATAAACCTGGCTCTGATACCACTTTTGGGGAACACAGTAATTTAAAAAAAATCCTACACGCACGCAAGATCATGGTGATGCATAGCAAGGAGAGGGGAGAGCGTTGTCTACGTACCCTTGTAGACCGTAAGAGGAAGCGTTATGAGAACACGGTTGATGTAGTTGTACGTCTTCACGATCGAACGATCCTAGTATCGAAAGTACGGCACCTCCGCGATCTGCACACGTTCGGCTTGGTGATGTCCCACGAGCTCACGATCCAGCAGAGTGTCGAGGGAGAGCTTTGTCAGCACGACGGCGTAATGACGGTGATGATGATGCTACCGGAACAGGGCTTCGCATAAGCACCGCTACGATATGACCGAGGTGGATTATGGTGGATGGACTGGCAGGCACCACATCTACGGCTGGAATAACAATCTTAGACCATTCTCGTGGCTGCTAATAACATACGGAATGTAGGTCGCTCCCATACCATCTCTCTTCGCCGAGTAATGGTAACATAGATTTCAGCAGATGACGGCACTAAGTGAGTGAAAGGGGAAGCCAAGCATAACCAGCCTGGACCAACCGCACTTGCCGGCGAGGCATCGAGCACTCGGGAACCACATTCTAGCGCAGACACAATCGCGATGGGCGAGGGGGAGGAGTTCTCCTCTTAAGTAGCGAGTAGGAACTGCCTCATATGAAATAGACACACCACCTCTCGAGCACTGCCACGTGAATGCATGGCCCGGTAAAATATATCGATCTCCCCGTAGGATGTACAAGCATTTCCTCGCCTACCTTACTAGGCAGGACTCCCCGAGGACCAAAATGAGGCACGCTGCATAAGTAGCGCTGATCAGAAGGGCATAACCGCCATTGAAAGCCTTACAAAATCCCTGTCGCGCAGAGGTAGAGGTTATATATGAAGCCTTCACATACCCAGAGCCGACCTTCATAAGATGTCATCTCTACCCAGAATAAGAGAGAAGGGCGCCGAGAAACACTAAGCGGGCGTGACCCTGAAGATTTGCTATGTGCTGGACCTAGATCCGCCACTTCAGCACATACATGTCAATCTCAGACGCACGACTCACGTACTCAATCCGCCACATACTATAAGCAAGGCTTCCAAGGTTACCGAAGTTACGGAACCATTAAATTGGAAACAATGACAGATCTCACCCCCCGCGCGCAGATTCTAACAGGCAGACTCCCAGGACTAGTCCAACGACCGATTCGCACCCCCGGTTGCCCTAGCTCTTGTGCGAATACCCCTAGACACTTGATGCCACCCCTCACCGACCCTCCAAACTATCCCCATCACTTGGCGCTCCTGTCGACTCAGGAGGAGCATAGCATCGGTATAGGACCCTTAGAAGAGGCGAACCAATCACAGTCTCAATAAATGACATGTACTCCCTGCGCTCTTGTTGCATGGTATAAGGGTTCACTCCAATGTGATGGTCACGATACATGCACCACACAGACACCTTCGTAAGTGTACGGTCCGAGAGCAATCCCTCGGCAAACACCCTCGGCGGTGGTTTGATAGACTTTATATCCCGGGGTTGTACGACCGTTACGGCGTCCACTATAGTGTTTGACAATCGACTAGGTATTATCTGACACGAACTTACGGCTGACGAGGTAAAAACTCTGGTGCAAAATACCACGGATGGGCATCGCAGCTCTACGCGTAATACTGTGCTTTCGATCTCACCCATCACAACTATACTCGCGCCAGACGTTCAGACTATTTGAATCTTATAGGAAGGTAAAAGTATGAGGTGGAGCTGCAGCAAGTGCACTAGCATATATTGGTTGTCCGTAAAAACATATTGCAAAATAATGAGGTACTGCTATCATGAAGCGCGCATCGAAGACCAAAAGCATAGATTGAGTGTGCTTGAGACGAACTCCTCTCAAAGGTAGTCTACATTCATGCAAGCATGTACCGGTAGTGAGACAGAGCTCGCGTCTCCAAGCATGTACTCACTCGCGGCGCATGCACCGCACCTGCTGCCGTTACTACTCTCACGACCAGGCCAGATCACTACACCCGCCTTCCTTTATGAGAGGAGACCTAATCGCGCGCCTGCATGACGACAGTCTTATCGCTTGCGCTATTCATTATCAGGCTTCGAGTGCATTTTTATTAAATGTATTAACGAATTAAATACAGAGGCAGTTTTCTACACTAACATTAACAATCCTCGTGCGCATGTAATGAGAAGCGAGCCTCGATCGCAGGACAACTTGGACGCATTGAGAGGAGGAGCGTGAGTGGCAAATCCTCGACTATTCACAGTGCAATTCTTCAACAGCAGGCTCGAAAATACCAAAGCAGAGAGTACGGGCCAAAATTACAACGTTGGCGAATTAGTTCTAGGACTACTAGACAAGAAAAAGGACAAACTCAAGCCCAAGTGGGAAGGTCCCTTCATAATTGACCAAGTCCTGACTGGTGGAGCGTACCGCCTGCGGATGCATCGGATAACCGACTCGAGCCGAACCCATGGAACGCAGCCCGTCTCCGAAGATTCTATGCCTAGCGCCGGACTCTGTGTTCGTCTCCTTCCTCTGTCCATTTTTATATACTTTCTGTCTTACATTCCTCTTCTTCTCTCTCTCTCTCTCTCTTATAGCCTTTAAAGGCTCATAAAGTGACGCGCTATCCGCGCTCATTAAACCTGGGGGCTTCTTTAAACAGAAGCTTATTTATACGGGCTTCATGCCCAACACATGTGTCACACTTCCGCATGTACCTTTTATTCACCATTATATGCATCGATATGACTTAAGTTTTGGCCAAGCTGGGTTGCCTGGCTCCTGTGCTTACCCCTACGTTCCCGATTGTTCGGCTAGGTGGTAAAGGGAGCACCTCTGCGATTGTTACTGCCGGGTCAGCCGGACGTGTACCTCAGACTGGGTGAAGCCGAAAGCTAGCGTTCTTAAGGGAATATTCAGTCGGTGAACTAAAGATGATCTTCTTTTATTTTTATCTATACGCCCCCAGATGTTTTTCCTGCGTTTCTTTTCGCAGCATGGACATGCACCTTAGGGCATGCCTCCCAGGGAAAGGAAACCCTAACGGAACTATTCTCCCTGGAAGATGTTTCTTACTAACCATGTAATATAACATACCTAGTCGGGCACTTGTCTGTTCACGCCCTAATGACCCCTACTCCTGGTCTCCATGCATTCCCCGGTTCCTATATAACCGCATGGGAATTCGGACACACTCCGGACCGTCAGGTCCCGAGGCTGAAGCGAAAAGGTCGGCCATGACAAATGATCTACAATCCGGCTAGAAGGCATTATAAATGTCAATTAAATTACATAGTCATTTTGACTGATTGTATTCCTCTTCAATACCATCTAACAGGCTGTCTAATTTACAGTCCTGCTGGGAATACTTTGCGGCCAACTCTACTTGGCCGTATACTAAGCTTACAGGGATCTCCTTCCCATCGGGCCCTACAGGACCGACCTCGGCCATGTGGTTGGGGTCAGCCTTTGTGTACCGCGTCTTCACCATGGCCCAGGCCTCCCTAGCGCCTTGACGGCAGGCCGATATCTTCCACAATCGGAAGCGCCCGTGCTCCCTTTAGCTTCTCCGCAAGCTCTCCAAGACCTTCGGGCATGGAGACGGATGGCCACAGGGCCTGGGCGACGCCTTGCATCGCCTGCCGAACTCGATCGAGCAGTTGCGAGAGCTCGGGAAGAAGGTCACCCGTAGAACCGGGCATCTCCTCTGCAGGACGACCTGTTAGCACACCTACAGACATTGCTCTGTTAGTCGACTTCCCCGCCGAACTTTCTTTCAAAGGTTCGTTCAAGCACTTACTAAATATGCGCGCCGAAGCCGCTGATTCTCCTTCACGGAGTCTGACAGCTGGGCACGAACATCTTTCAGCTCGACGCCCAGCTTGGTGTTGGCATCTTGGAGATCGTTCTTCTCCCGCCTCACCTTTGTCAGCACCTTCTCACCAGCCTTTAGCTGGCGTAGGAGGTGTTGCCTTTCCGGATTCAATCCGGCGCCATCTGCAATTTCATTTGTCAGATTCGCACCCATGCCGTGCTTCGCAAAATACTTATCTTTCGAAGTGTATATTACCAGAGGGGGTCTCCTTGGGCTCCCCTGCTGTGGCTAGTGCGGCCTCAAGTTGGGCTTTGCACTCTTCCAGCTCCTTGGACAGTAGGGAATTCTTTTCTGTAAGAACCTGCATAACAAATGATCCTTAAATCAGTTATTCTAACTGTTTCAAGTCTCGGGGGCTACTGGTATATATATATAATTACCAAAATTTTCTTACCCGTATGTCTTTTACATATTTCTCCGTGGCTCTGGCTAGACCATTTTGAGCGGCACGGAGGTACGCATCTCCCGAGTTGAAGGCATCTAACGCCCCTTGGGAGAAACAAGCGTTGCGAAGAATTGTCCGGCGACGCCTGTGGTTCATGGCACTCTCCACCTCAGAGTTGGTGGCAGACAACCCGTCCACATCCTCCGTCGGAGGAGCGTCTGGCGCGCGCCTTGCGTTCGCCTCCGCCTCCGGACCAGGCTTTGGAGCCTGGCTGGTGGAGGCGCGATTGAGCCTCTCCGGATATAGTCCGGCGAGGTCTCTTTGTCCTGAAGAGAGCACGAGTGTCAATGTGCCTCGAAGGTATAACACCTGGGATAAGGGGGCGCGCCATACCTTTGCGCTGACGCCTCGGTCCGGACTGCACTTCTTTTCTGCCCACGGGGCCCTGCGGCCCCTCGTTGGCTTGTCGCCGCAGGTTCGGCCTTCCGCTTCAAAAACCTCCCCTGCAAAGTTTGGTTGTAATCAGGAAACTGAAAACACGAGAGGGCGGACACCTATTCGGGGTACTGGGACTTCGATCTCAGTTACCTGGGAGGCCGGGATTAGCCCAGGGTAACCGGCCGTAATGGCCACCAAGGCGTTGTCCTTGCTCAATTGATGGAACACTCCATCAATCAGCTCCACAGATATGTCCGGATCCTCTTGAGAGGTCGGGTCAAGGGACCGTCCTGGGTCCTCGGGTTGTGGAGGAGGGCTGTTTATTTCCTTAACAGCCCGGTGCAGTTCCTGCATTGAAGTCGCAGACTGAATATTTAACAATGGGAATACAAAACGAGATGGGCAAGTAAATGTGGACCGCTTACCAGCTTGGGGGATTGTGCATAGAGAATCCACCCTGTGGGTTGACGCGGAGAAATTCCTCCTCTTCTCCCTTATACAAAGTGGACAAGATCTTTAGTAGAGCGGCAGCTGAATCCGGCCCCTTACGGACCGTAGTGGGTGGCGTCGTCCTCCCCGTTGAAGTCCCACATGGGGTGGCTTCTATACTGAAGCGGTTGCACCCCTCGCATAATGCATTCGGCCATAACCCCGATTATGGTTAGTCCGGAATGGGCTAACAATCTTATTCGGCCCATCGGATAAATGATGTCCCTGTCACTTTCCCTCTGAGGGCTCCGTGGACGCCAGCTTAGGCGCTTCTTTAAGGGAGCACTGTCGAATTCAGGGAGGCCGATCCGGACAGGATCCGGCAGCGGGACGTCTTCTATATAAAACCATTCCGAGGGCCAGTCTTCGGACGCCTTCTTTGGGGTTCCGGACAGATATCCGGTCCCGGCGATGCGCCACACTTCGGCTCCGCCCACTTGATACATTGACCCCTCCTTAGAGCGGGGCACAAGGCAGAATAACCTTTTCCATAGCCCGAAATGAGCCTCGATACCCAAAAACAGCTCGCAGAGGGCTACGAAGCCCGCGATATGCAATACGGAGGCAGGCGTGAGATTGTGTAGCTGGAGGCCGTAGAACTCCAGCAGCCCCCGGAGAAATGGATGGATTGGAAACCCGAGCCCCCTTATTAAATAAGGGACGAGGCATACCCGCTCTCCTTTGGAGGGATTAGGGGCACTCTCCGCTTGCTTTCCGCCGTTATAGATGGCAAGACCGGCTCGAACCGGGATCATATAGGCCGGGGGAGAAATCCCTTGGTCTGGAGCGTCACTAGCTCGCTATGCGGGACGGAGCATCTCTCCCAATATCCAGGCTGAGGGCTGGAAGGGCGAAAGGAGGAGTTGCGATGGCTGGCCATGGTGGAATGGACCTTTGTCGGATGCGCTCTGATGAACACTCGCGAAGGGGGGAAGATGTGGTTTGGATCTAAATCCTCGTCCCCTTAAATAGGGCAGCTCATTTACGCGGCTAGGGTAC